>NW_018743592.1:0-28287 GCF_001683475.1 Chenopodium quinoa
TAGTCCAAGAAAGTACAATCTAAACACGATCCTCCACCTTATACTGAATTAGGTTTCAGATAAAACCTTCTCCTCTCGGACGTTGCAATACATCATTCTCAAACACTTTGCTTGGACTTCTTGAAACTTGGAGTCGGTGTATATCTTTTGGAATAACTTTTCAACTTTAAACCCACTAAACCAACCTCCTCAACTACTTGGAGCATCGTTGATCTGCACTAACCTCATCACGAACCCTTTTTTCCCAACGCAGTGCAATATTTTTGTGGGAACTTAAACAATTTGGTGTTATGGTTCACAAAGCCGTCAAAAAAACCGATTGATGCTCTCCACCCTTTGCGTGGTCTTCATGCCGGCCTTAAAGAACTCTTTCATGTATGCGGTACCCACATACGACTTTCTTTGTGGAGGCTTTCCAGCTATTTGTTGTCCTCCAACTTGTACTCAGAAAAAGTGCAGCCCATCGCTCATGGAACTCATCGGGGGTAAGACTCTCATACACAGCCTCCTTAAGAGGGTTCTGGAATTCTTGGTAGCTGCAAAAAATTCAAGCAAAATCATGACATATAACAAAGTTTATGTTAGGATGAAATGTAGATAATATCTTTCATAGATAACCCACCTTGTTGGTGATTTGCACAACTTAATGAAAAAAACAAAAAACAAAAATCAAAAAAAAAATAAAATTAAATATGCCAAACCTGAATTTCTCAGCCACAAACAATGAGCACTTTTCAACACACAGAACATCCAAGTTAAATGATATTAGTTGTAAAATTTTTTGTTATACAGATAATTTATAACTTTATAAGAGTTCCGAAGATAAATCCTGAAACTTTGATCATAATATGAAATTCACTTCTGCATAAACACGCTACCATATGAGATAGAAATAGATAATACAGTACAATACCTGTGATAAATAGGAAATAGTCCAAGAGACCACGACACAATATGGTCTGATAACACCAATGTAACTACTTACTAGCCTAGACTTCCTCTAAAAGTAGTGTGGAGTGAAGGAATTATCAGCCTAGCTTGCACTTACATGATTTTAGGATTATGGTTATGGAAACACAATGAAAACTCTTGACAAATTGTACTGAATAATCAATAAAAAAAATTTGCCAGTTGAGTCTTAAGCAGATATGACAATATGACATATAAGCCAACTTCACCTCAATATCAAAGCAATACAGATCAGAATACTAACACTAATATATTCAGATTCACACAGTTACTGCACAGCAACTATACCAAATCTTTATTGGGAAGCATTTTGACTAACCGTGCGTACTTTCCAAGTTTCTCAGGGATCTTGCTCATGATATGCCATATGCACCAACGATGCATCGTGTTTGGCATGACTTCAGCTAGGGGCCTCCACATGGCTGCCGCTTGGTCGGTCAAAATGGCATTAGGAGCTCGCTTGTTCATGCATGTCAGCCATTGTCGAAATATCCACGCAAACGTATCACAATCTTCATGTGAAACAAGAGCACAACCCAACAACAAAGATTGGTCGTGGAGGTTGACTCCAACAAAGTTCACAAACGAAAGCTCGTACTCATTTGTAAGATAGGTTGCGTCGAAACAAACCACATCCCCAAAGTTCTCATAAGCTACCCGGCTTCTTGCATCCACCCACAAGACGTCCTTAAGCCTCCCCTCTTCATCCAAACGTTGTGCATGGAAAAAAATTTGGTTGTCAGATTGCATTTTCTCAAAGTACTCCATCATTGCCACTGCGTCACCGCCTACCATCTTCAATCGCCTTTCCTTGTATACCTCATGCTGTAAATCTTTGCCAGTTAACAGTATTTTTCTATTCCGTTTCGATTGGTCGCCATGCACCCGTGTATTTGACATACGGGCACCCCCTGCTCATAGTAATCCAACAACTTCTTCTTTACATTTGTGGTCATATGCTTCATGCGGTACTCCTTGACAAGCTTGGATAGAATCGGATCAATAAAGTGATTATGCACTAAGTGCACAGTCTTCAACTCCCAAACACCGTCTGCATTAACACTAGCATAAATTCGGGCCAAACATTGACACTTTTTTGAAGTCCTCTTCGATCCGCTTAACTCATCCTCACATACAACACCATAAACTAATCCACCTGAACCTCCAACCCCCATTGCCCCTCTTCTTAGCTTCCCTCCTAGCCCTCATGTCAGGTCTTCCCCAACACTCACACTTCAATGTGGTTGCAATTGTCATACTCTTGTCCATCATAGAATTTACACCCTGCACCCTTGTCACTCCAAACCTAACCTGATACTCCTTATAATAGGCTTCAACTTCCTGCCAACATCGAAATACTATCCCTACCTTAGGCTCCTCAACAGTGATTACAGTCTTTTGGTTGCTACCAACAACCGTGTGTGTTGTTTGAACTGTTTTTATGGGGGATAAATACATCACATGCCTAGTAACACCATCAGTGTTACCACAGGTATCTTCAACTACAATTTCTTCTATGCCATCACCCTCCAAATCCTCCACATCAACACTACTCCTAATCTTAACTCCGCTACCCCGATCAACAACACCACCCTTACCAGTTGCATTTCCATGTCTCCAAAATATTAGTATCCATGACACCCTGTTTCCTTAGCTAACAAACCATACAAACCATACTATTTTAGGTAAACAAACTAACAACATAATTCTCATCAAATAATTTAACCCATATACACAAAAAAATTAACACACACTTTACTGCAACAAACAAAAACAACCAAGACTCAGAAGTTTTTACACCATGTAAATAAAGCATTCCAGTACTTACAGAACCAACCAAAAAACATCAGCAAATATATTTATGACTAATCAATCGAAGAAAAAACCGTTCTTTTTACACAACAAAATGTTTACAGAATCCGCGAACTCACTAGAAACAAACCTCAAATGATTAAATTCAAGCCACTGAAAACCTAGTGGTTAAATTCAAGCGACACAAAACCGCAATTGATTAAATTCAAGCCACACCAAACAATAATTGCTATTTCTACCACATCACTAATATCAATTGAATCCCGACAAAACAAAAAAAATATTACACAAATTGACAAATTCACTAACCTCTACTTCCACCGACCATGAGATCTGAAAACCGCCTCAGAATACGCACTTCGCCATTCACAGAGAGAAGAGAGAAGCTTTAATGTAACATAAATATGTTACTCTTTTACTGCGTGTCCTAATTGGAATCGTTTGATAAAATTAACGACATCCATCTCACTCAGCTACCTTTGCCAACTAAGCATGTCCCCACATATGTCTGCACAGCAGCACAACAATGCAAATAGTTGGAAAAAATTGCAAATATGCCACTAGAGAAACAAAACCCGTTTCTCATGAAGAGTAATTGCGATTCTCTCATTAATTATTATGACATTGTTTATTTGTTTTAATTTAATTTCTACTATGTCTATAGATTGCAAGAAGCAGCCATGCATTTTGGTGAGAGCATCAAAGAAATTATTAATGAAGATTTTGGTAATGGCATGTGAGGATCTTACCTTGCTCTAATTCGCTCTTAGATTATATGCTACACTAGTGCTCTATCTTTGCTTCCTTCTATTTAATATTTAATTGTTATTTGCTATGTCCATCTCAGTAAACTTGTGGTGATTGTGTGTAATTTAATTGTTCATCTTTTTGTTGTTGCCTTAATCAAATGTTAATGAGGAATGACAAGTTACTACAGGAGATTCTGAACCTATTAGTCAACTACACAGAGGTTTTAGTTATAAGAGTTTCAGTTTAATTGACAAAACCAAAGTTGAAGTTAAAACAAACTATTCTTGACTTGACATCAATTGTAAGCCTAGTTGGGGCAATAGTGGTTGCTTCTGAAGTTTGCACTCTAAACTTAGTTGACCATTACTTGTGGAAACTTATGAATTAGAGATTATTGTTGTAAAGGGACACCCCATATATAGAACGCATATTGAAGATCTCATCTTATCTCATACAATCCAATTGATTTATAAGAAATTCTTCTTCTACTAGCTATATGCTAATTCAGCAACTTAACTTACAGTCTATGATGCATCAAAGTGTTACGCTTGCTCTCACTATGACTAGGGTTATAATTCAGTCATTTTTTTCTATAGGCTTGATCGTGCATTTTTTCGACAGGCTTGTGTTATTTCTGATCTTGCATTTACTTCTTGTTTAGTTTGTCAGGCTCATGCACATGTTTGTCTTGCTCGGTTGACAAGGTTGAAGGTGTAGATGGAAAGGACAGTGTTGTCATTTCCTTAAAGGGGAAACATTCACCATACTTTGAACAGGTTAGTTGGAGTTAATTGTATTCAATTTGGTAGACATTAAAATATTTGAATTACAATCTTTTACGTCTCTTAAGTAGCTTTCTTCCTAGCAGCCTGATTGCAAGTTTCAAATGAACTAGTTTGGTATGCTCACTTTTATTCATTAATTTATTAAAGCAATAATTTAATTATGCTGAAGTTGTTTAGTACAAGTCTTTATTTCAAGTGATTCTATTATGTGAAGCTAATAGCTGTTCTCATAAAAAATAGATCTTACAAACAAATAACTCTAACAATGCACTCTTACTAAATTCTGTTTTTTTTTTCTTTCCATAAGGTGTTTTAATAATTGAACTCACTAATAATGGTTAATGCTACAACAAATGATATGAAACGACTAAGCTGTTTTTATTTATTTATTTTTTATTTTTTATTTTATTATTATTATTTTTATTTTTTTTTATCCTCAGTCATTAGTATAAGTACAACTGGAAAAACCATGAGCATATAATCCCTTTTTTTTGTCCTTCAAAAAGTTTTATAAAATTGTCTTTATAATTTTCAGCTAAATCCCGTAATTGATCACCTTTGTATCTCACTATAGCAATTTAGGCAAGATAGCCCAAGAAGGATAAATATGAAATAATAGCTCTTTCATATATTAATCATGGCAAAGTGAATTATATGTTGAATTGTGATAGATGGATAGCAAATATTTAACTAAAATTGAAGGAGATTCAAATTGATTAATAAATGTTGAGAGCAAATTGTAGGGAAAAAAATGGCATTAGAAGTACTATGTATGAAGCTCTTAGTAGATGGAAATTTGGAGCAGAAAATCTATCTATCTATATTATATATAGAACTTGCAATCGTAAAGTTCAACATGGAATTCATCACTGAGATTGTGTAGTCTAACATAAAGAACAAGCATGACTGAGCAGCTCATAATTTGGAGTATCTTTGTCAAGAATGAACCCAATTACACAACTGCATTCATTAAATCTTTTTAGAAAAATGGACTTCGGTGAGTTTAGGAGGGACATCATTAGCAGCTTTTTCTTCATTATAAGTATACGTAGTGTATAGTAAAGGTATGCTTTGCTGTTGTATGGTAGTATTATAATTATGTCTCTTCTACTGTTTTATAATATACTCTTGGTCAATATGAGAAGAGAGCTTGATAACCTTTTCGATGCAGATGATTGTAAAACCCATCACATACATCCCCTCACGGAGGAAAAGAGAATGACTATCACTGCTTTGGAGATGCATGATTATGTAAGATGTTCAATTCTTTCTTTACTATATTTATTAGTAACTAGAGAGATGTCATTAACTGTAAGTATATAGTATAAAGACATAAATTGTTTGTCTATGTTTTTAATACTTGTCTACTAGATTACTTAAGAGAGTAAGTTAGGATTAGTGTATGGGAACACTTGACAATATATGTCTTCCATTAATTTTCTATTAGAATCATATTGTCATGATGTACCTTAATATCATTCTAAAGATTTTGGCAGCTTGATCGCATATTATTGGAATTTTTGGATGAATAGAAGTCAAATAGGAGGATATTTTTGAGAAAAAGAACTAGGAAAAAGGATAGGAGCAAACATAAAAT
The DNA here is from genome assembly GCF_001683475.1 of Chenopodium quinoa. NCBI lineage: Eukaryota > Viridiplantae > Streptophyta > Magnoliopsida > Caryophyllales > Amaranthaceae > Chenopodium > Chenopodium quinoa. The sequence continues at coordinate 5,914 of NW_018743592.1, forward strand.
TAATATTGGTTGGACGAAGAGAAAAAGCTACTATTTATAAGACTGCCCCTAAATACAAATTCTCTTTGCTTAGCAATGACTGAATCATTTATGGCTTATTCTCTATTTCTTTTATCTCTTGCCTTACACGCCACAATTACAAAAAGATGATATATTGAAAGCTAGGACTTAGATTATTAGTAGGTTTTTCATTATATGATAGTTGCATAGGTTAATTTTAATATTTTATGAACATGATATGAATTATTTGTTCAATCTAACTTTTATATAATGTGCTATAAATACATTCTATGCAACAGGTTAAACGTCATAATTATCTTGCACGTTATCATTTGAAGCATTACATTAAAAATGGTGTGCAAATAACTCAGCCACACAATCAACAACGCAACGATATTTGTACTTTTGCAGTAGTTGGTAGACAGCTAGAGTATCAATTGAAGTTCCAATTTCATTGCGTCAAAGAATCTGCTATATAAATCATGAAAAATGGCCCGATGAGCTTATCCAAAGAAATCCTGATCGTAATCCATTTTGTAGATGGAGGCCAAGTGAACTATTGGAAAGTGCTAAAATTTTTGGTGTGCCTCTTTATGACCAGGATAGACATAAAATTCAGTATTTTAATAGTCAATACCCTGTGAAACTAGGTTTTTGAGAGAGTTGCTTGTCGAGTTTCCTGTTGTAGGCGTGATTAAAATCACGGAAGATTACCCTATGAATGGTGAGTATGTCTATGAGGGTAAAATGGAAGTGAAAAAGGAGGTTATAGTAGACCAAAAAGGAGTGAATTCAACTGTTGAGGCAACACATGCAGTTGTACTTCTTGATATTTGTGATTATAATGGAGATACATATGTTTGTTATCAGAACTCATATGGTGATTCGAGTGTGAGTATGTGCTCTGATAGTATTTCTTGATCGCGGTTTGAAACTGTGTTGGAGATACATTATGGAGAATCTATCCCCCCCCCCCAATGCACCCTCCACCTGTTCTACAATCTATGTGGCAAAGGAAACAATTTGCAATTGCTTTTAATAAGCTTTCTTCATTATTTCAAGAACTTGAAGTAGCTTATAAAGGTGGTAAGCAATCGTGGGATGAAGTGAGGAACCTTTATTGTAAAGGTCAGGTAGAAAAATCAAAGGAGACACTCAATGATGCTGTGAATTTGTTTAAAAGTAGCTGCAAATATTGTGAAGGAGATACGTCCTTTGGTTATAAAATATAGGGGTGTGGAAAGTGCTTCCAGTCTCGGGTCTTCCCCAATTGAAAAGATTGCTTCTGATGCTATCGAAAAGATTGCTCTTGTTGAGAAATTGCAGACAAATTGCCATTATCAGAAAGAGTACTTCAATGCAAGGAAAAAACCGAGGAAATGATAGTAGATGAGATTTTTGCTATCACGAGGTTGTATATAATTAGTTAACATTATCTTTGTAGCAAGGTTTAAGTTTTAGTTTTGGTCGCACGTATTTTAACGACTATTTCACTAATGCCACTGATACTTAAAAAATTCACCAAATGCCACCGTGTTTTTTCAAAATTCACCAAATGCCACTGAGGTTTAGTACAATATCATCAAATGTCATTTCCGTTAGTGGACCGTTAGTTGACCCCACCACTAGCACGTGTCACCTTCTGATTGGTCCGTTTTTTAAAAAAAATTAAAAATAACAAAAAGTAAAAAAAATAACAAAAAATTAAAAAAAAAACTGAACCTCAAACCCCAGCCACTAGCCCAGCCGCCGGCAGTCCCGGAACCCCAGCCACCAGCCTCCACCACCCCGAAACCCCACCCCCCTTCTCTCTCGCCGCCATTTCTCCGCCGATGTCGGCCCTCTCCCCTTCCCTTCTTCTTCCCAAACGCACAAAAACGCCATTGAAGCTCCGTTGAAGCTCACGCATGAAAGCTTGAGAAACATCATTTTTTCACCAATTTTTTTTAAACTTGTACCAAAATGTTCACAATTCAACATACAATCAATTAGAGCAAACAATTTTGTGAATTGCTTCACCAAACAAAAAATCCCAATTCAATTTGTTTAGGGTTCTTCACAAAAATTGGTGGTGATTGGAGTTGCTGCTGGTCGGCTTTTGAGATGCAGTGGTTGGTGTTGGCAGGTGCTGGTGGGAGTTGGTGTGGTAAGCTCGCTGCGTGGTTGTGAACTAACGGAGAGGGAGAGGAAGGGGGGTGGGGTTTCGGGGTGGTGGAGGAAGGGGGGTGGGGTTTCGCGGGTTACGGGTCGCGACGGGATAGAGGAGGGGTCGCCGGCAGCCGGCGCACCTTCCGGTGCTAGCCCCGACGGCAGGGGGTGGTGGTGGCTAGGGTTTTGGGTGGGCAGGGGGCTCGACGACAGGGAGGAGGTGGTGGCTGGCCACCTCTGAGTTTCTTTTTTTTTTGTTGTTGTTTTTTTAAAAAAAAATTTATAGTTAGTTTTAATTTTTTTTTAATTTTTTCAAATATTTTTGGTTTTTTTTTTAATTTTTGTTTAATTTTTTTTTTTAAAAAACTGACCAATTAGAAGGTGACACGTGGCAAGTGGTGGAGTCAACTAACGGTCTACTAACGGACATTGACGGTCAACTAACGAAAATGACATTTGGTGATATTGTACTAAACCTCAGTGACATTTGGTGAATTTTGAAAAACACGATGACATTTGGTGAATTTTTTAAGTACTGAGTGACATTTGATGAAATAGCCGTATTTCTAATTATTGTATGAGTCTTTTCAAAGGCTTTTTGTATTACATTGTCATTAAAATTGGTAGTCCTTCCAAAAGCATATTTTATGAAAGAGGCCCCCGGTACCTCAAATAAAGATACAATTTTTTGTATCTCAAATGACATATTCATTATTTTGTGGCTATGAATTCGTGCTTAGTGATTATTTAATTGTTTTATACTTGCTGAGATGATGATTGTGTAACCAAAGTGACTCCGTTTGATGGAGTTAACTCTATAAACATTTAACATCGTTAATGTAACTTTTCTTGGATTTTTTTTTTTTTTTTTCACAGCTCTCGGATCTTGTCTTTTTTTTTTTCACACCCATCATTTTTTAATTGCAAATTTACAAAGTCAATGAAGCTCGAAAATCTGTAGACACCGGTCTGTGAAGCTCTGTACTGTTGCATCTGGTAATGGATGTTGTAGACCTGAGAAAGTGAGAGCGGCCAATTGAGTCTCAGATCTGTGCTGGAACTTGTTATCAATGGAAGGTAAGCAAATGTTGTTTCAATGAACCTGGTTACTAATATTTGTCTGTTTAGTAGAGGCGCATTAATTTTTTAAATTAGTAGTTGTAGCTTTACTACCAAGGTGTTAATTGTGTAATTAACAGTTAGTTGCTTGAGTATAGAGTCAACAAGATTTAATTTTGCAATATAATTGAATGTTAGAATTGAATTGCTGCTAGATTTACCAGATTAGGGACCTCTTTGTAATTCGAAATTTATTACTATTAAAATAATTACCAGTAAAAAGACTAATGAAGTGGCATTGGGGATAATAATTACCACTATAACTGCTAAGCTATAGTTGATTGGGTAATAATTATGATGCTTTGTTATATACGTTTGATTTTTTTTAATGGTCGCTGTTACGATTCTATTCCTAAATTCAGTGTATTAGAGATTTTGTCCTGAATATATTTTCTGTGTTGTGTGGAATTTTTCTTATTTACACCATGTTTGTGGTTTATAAATGAAGCAGATAAAGAGGTGGAGTTGTTAGGGGTGATGGGCATCCTGAAATGCCATCTATAATCAGGGCAGTGAGCATGTTGACATAGTTGATAGGAGTAGTGGAGTAAAATTGATTGGGAATGGTTTCAACAAGGTTGAGGGACTTGATGAATTTGTCTTTGAGGGTGTAGAAAACAATGAGTCAGAAATGTATAGTGAAAGTCAATATGTTTCTCTTATGAAGACAATTGAGACAATCGAAACTATTGTTGCTAGCAATAACATAACTGTTGTTACAACGGTAGAACCACCTCAAGTTGGTATGGTATTTAAAACCTGGCAAGATGTCGAATCCTATTATAAGGACTATGCTGAGCAGATTGGTTTTGGCGTTGCTAGGCGCAAGGAGTAAATTCAAAGGACAAGAAGAAGAGAATAGCCACGACTTGGAGGTGTGAGTGTTAGGGTAGACCTGATATAAGGGCAAGGAGAGAAGCTAAGAAAAGGGCTATGGCCATGGATGTTTCAGGTACAGGTGGAGTTGTAGATGGTGTAGTAGGCGAGGATGAGTTGGGGCGTGGCAAGAGACGTCCAAAAAATGTGAGTGCCCTGCCATGGTATATGCTAGTGTTAATGAAGAAGGAGAGTGAGTAGTGAGGGGGGGGGGTGAAATTGAAACATGAGAGGCACAAGCCGTCCCCTAGTAACTCGAAGCTCGTTAAGGAGTATCGTATGAAGCATATGACCTCCACCGTTCGAAAGAAGTTGTTGAATTACTTTGACAAGGGTGTACCTGTTACACAAATACATAGTTGCTTGGGAACGGAGAGGGAAATGCCGTTGACTGTCAAGGATTTACAGCATGAGGTTTATAAGGCTAGAAGGTTAAAGATGGTCGGGGGTGATGCTGTGGCTATGATGGAATATTTTGATAAGATGCAAGCAGGGAATGACAATTTTTTTCATGCTCCACGGCTTGATGTAGAAGGGCGGCTGAAGGATGTATTAGTCGTGCGGCGTACGATGACTTTGGTGATGTTGTTTGTTTTGATGCAACTTATTTAACCAATGATTACGAGCTCCCATTTGTTAATTTTGTTGGAGTTAACCACCACGGGCAAACAATTTTGCTTGGGTGTGCGTTGGAATCTCGTGAAGATTCAGATACGTTTTCTTAGATTTTCAAGTAGTGGTTGGCTAGCATGAATAATAGGGCTCCTGTAGCCATATTGACTGACCAAGCGGCTGCCATGAGGAAACTGCTAGCTGAGGTGATGCCTGGTACTAGGCATCGGTGGTGTATATGGCATATAACCAGGAAGTTTCCCGAATAACTTGGCAAGTGCTCAATGTAAGTCTGTTATGTTTTTGTACACTCTCACATATGATTGCAGCTGTCCTTTACTTTTTTGCTTCTTTTTTTGGATGTTGTGTTTATAAGACCTGTTGATTCTGATCAAGTTTTGACTAAGTGTTGACTGTGTAGGAGTTTTGGCTAAGGGAAGTTGTCCCTTGTTGATTTACTTGGTGTAACGAATCTTTTCCCACTGTATCCAAAATTCAAATTTAATCTACACTCTTTAAAAAGTGAGAAGATCAGCAGAACTGTTCCTTATGAACAGTAGGGCAGTGTGCGAACGGTTTTGTCCTTGTCTTGGGATGTTATTTGCGGTCTTGCCATTGGATCTTGAATTCCTTTGCTTTCTACCTCAGCGGTCAGTCCTACTTTTCCTGAATTCACTTGCCATCACTCATTCATTTCCGTTTTCTCTCTCTTCCTACTCTCTTTCTCTTTCCTCCTCTGCTATTGTCCAGCCATTTTTCCACTTTTGCTTTTAAGATTTTTTCGCTCTTCCATTGAAGGTCAATCTGAGTTTTCCATTGAAGCGTGTTCTGAGCTTCCTTTCTTCCATTATTGCTGAGGTAATTACTCGTACTGAATAAGTGTGAATTTTTACTAATGGAAATTCTGATTTAATAAATGGAAATTCTGATTTCACAATTCATAAACTCTATCAAATTTTTGTTATCTTTTTACTTTTGGTTGAGTTAATCTGATTTCTGATTATTTAGTTGATTTTTTATCTTACTTTTGGTTGAGTTATTCTGATCATTTATTAATTACGAGTTTGTTGAGTTCTCCTTCGGTCATTTACTTTTGGGGTTTTATTTAGTAAAGAATTTTATAATAATTAAGAAATTGTGTTGATTGTTCTATAGTCGTATCTTGTGCTGCAGTTCAGAAACTATGTTTGGATTCGGTTCTGATGATTGTAGTTTATGTTGCTTGCAGTTCAGCGTAGTGTTTCTGGTGAAGGTGTTGGTGAGTTCGATGTATCTGCATTCAAGGTATTTAGTTCATTCAGTATTTTTTTTGGTGAATAGTTCATTCAGTATTGATAGTGGTTATCATTGATTGATGGATTTTAAATTTAGTTTTGTATTGATTAACTTTTGGTGATTGGTAGCGGTTATGTTCGATTTTAGTGGTGATGGGTTGCAAATAGCAGGTGATTGGTATTTAGATGCAATCTATATAGATTTTGGTTATTTGAGGTAGCTTTTCTGTTTATTAATTTACTAATTAAGCTTTTTCATTTTGGTCGAATTCCAATGTATGGTTCCATTGTAGACTGTAGCTGCACACTTCAATTAACAAAGCAAGACCCTTATTGCTTTGTTGAACGTAATTTGCAATATCTGGTTGCATAGTTTGTGTTATTGCTGGAGTAACTGAGGTTTTAAAGAACAATTTCAGTAGGATTGGTTAAATTTTCTTATGTTTGGTCATAGTTGTATATGGCGATAATTTACTGGGTCTATAGTTCGTTTTTAGAATGCAAATTTAATATTTCTTTGAGAATATTTTTTGTTTTGGTTTTTAAGTCATATACTTAACTTTCTATCAATGTGATTTTGTAGGAATCTTATTAAAAAATCAAGCAGAACGTAGAATGAAACTGCAATTTTGCCGCCAGACAATTACAAATGGCATGAGATAAAGAATCTCAGACTCTTCCAGGTTAGCACTAAATCTTTACAGTCCATTCTTAAACTCTTCAACTGGTTTTTGAACCCTTTTACATTTGAATATACCTTTGCTTAACCGTCCCCTTTGAATCTGCAATTGGTCTTCTCCACACTAAGGGGTATCCTCCTCCTCAGTTCTTTTTATTTAACTGCTGGTTTTTGTTGCTTGTATTATAACAGGATATATATATAATCATTTAGATTAACTTTAATGATTAAATAAAAAAAAATCCATGTACTAAGGAAATGTACGATATCCCAAATGTCATGTGTGTTAGGGTGGTTAATAATATGTAACCTTGTAATGTTGTTGCATTTCTTATCAATAAGTGCTAAAGTGTGGACATATGTTTCTCAAATAACCTTTAAAAGAGAGAATAATGAGAAAAAACTCAACAACGCTATTTTGAAGGTCTAGGGGCTCTTTAACATCAGTTGCCTTAATTCCTGGATTGATTTATTATCATTACTTAATAACACTTAAACACATAGGAAAGTCCATTTTCAGAACTTACTTTTCTCATAACCAACTCTAGGTCAAATAGCCTCTGTAAAATTAATGGCAGTTATTTAGAATAAGGTGTTCTGATTAATGCTTGGATTGTGAGTATTGTTAGGTCCTTTTCTCGAGGCTCATGTAAGACGAGTCATAGTTATTAAACTTACTGCTTACATGTCTCTTAGGAGGACTGTACTGTATTTGCAGTTTCAGTAAGATTAAGACATTACCAAATACATTTTTGTTTAGTTTCCGAAAAAGTTTTGGTTTAAGAGCACTGCAGGAAGAAGTTAATCAAACTGATAACTGTTGCAGATTGCTTATGAATATGCAAAAGAAAATGGGTTGCATTTCTGTGAAACTTTTGCTAAAACAGCACAGAAAGTCAATGAGCTCTTTTGTGAAATAGGTCACTTCTCCTTTCCTATCCTTTTGAATCATTATTAAAATAACACAAAACTAGAATATATTCAATAGAAAATAAAAAGAGAACACACAAAGAATGACTGTCGTAGAGCTTATGAACAGTGAACGACCATTATGTAAGGTTAATCGAGGGGTAATTTCATCCCCCCCGCCCTTCTTATATATATATATATATATATATATATATATATATATATATATATATATATATATATTTTGCTAATTTTTGTTTTATATTTTTAGTTTGTTACTTTGAATAATTTGGGTGATGAATTTTGTTACTGAGTTTGCAATCACTGATTTGAATGTTGCATAGGTTTTGATTCCTATTCTGAAACCAACTAGATACACTGGTGCTGATCCTTATAAAATGTAAGGTTAGTCTCACCTTTAATGCTTTTTTTACTAGCTATTTATGTTTCTCGAGTTTTTTGGTTTGCTATTTCAGTTATTGAGCATTTGCTTTAGAAAGTGGGATTTTGGTGAGTTTGATTGGTGTTGTTTACGTGTAATTAAGCCCTTTTCTTTCAAGTAGCTGTAGAATTGGATTCTGAGCGAAATCGGGTAAATGAATGACTAATAAGGTTTTGGATGAGGCCAAATAAGTGAAGTGTATTCTAATTTAGCGCCAAGAAATTTAATAATCAGCTTCAGAGATTTAGTAAACGGCTTGGTTTGTAGGCAGGAAGCAGCAAGATGGCGAATACTTGATTGTGCAGGAAACCTGTACACACTTTTAAAAGTCAGAAGTTGGGATGGGTATCAAGCTCATAGATGAACTTCTGTGGTTCAGATGTTCCAAAATTGTTATTTGGTAATTTAGGGTTTCCAACTTAATTCGAAAAAAGGTCAGTATCAAGCTCATTGATGAACTAATAAGGTGACCATGTGGTGATTGCTTTGAACTTCCAGTAATAAAGGGTAAAAGAACGAGAGAGGATCTTAATCTTATAATGGAAAATGAGAATTAAAAATAAGACTGATGTCAATGTTATTAGATTGGACAAAAGCTTAAGGGGCATTGTTGCAAACCTTCCTAGCATAGTCAATCTCAATCTGATTCTTGGACCTTTATTTTTTTGGATTAATATTCTTGGATGATATGACTGTTTTAAGGTTTGCACTTCAACTCTTCAAGGTTAGGATGCTATTTCTATCTTGTTTTCATCGTTGGTTAACTCTGTTCTTTTTTGCCTACTATTTAATGTAGATGATATGGGATGAAATGGAACTCTATTCTTTTTTGCCAACTATTTTATTTAGATGATATGGGATGAAACGGAACTCTGTTCTTTTTTGCCTACTATTTTATTTAGATGGTATAGTATAGGATGAAATGGGCAAGCATGAAACAAATAGGGATAACTGAATAAGATGATAGTTGAGCTTGAACAAGAATGCATAGAAGTATACACGAGAAGAGTTGATGTGGCTAACCACTCTACAGCTCAGCTACAACTGGCTATATATTGATGATTTCGAGGCAGAACTTGCATCCATTTATTCTGCAATTGGAGAACTACCATTAAATAATAATTAATTTGTGAACTTGGTAGGGTTAGTAAACTTCACTCTTTTTAGAATGCTTGATCAGGTTTCTAATTTTATGATGCTTTGTGTGATTACTTCGACTTGTGATGTGTCTAAGATACATTTGTTTTCAAAACGGTTTGCATGCTAGTTTTGTCCATATAATTCTAAAGCAAATGTCACTTATAATTATCATAAACTTATTAATTAAACCTACTTGTTTATGTGGAATGAAAATCTGAAATATTGATTTAATTTACTCTGTCACAAAGTATTGGCGTTAATCTGAATTTTGATCAAACCCTATGTGCTATATAACTTTATTTTAACAATCAGGTACACAGAATTCAAACCCAAATTGAAGGAGGTCATATGTGAGAGTTTTATGACTGATGAGTTTGAAACGCGTTGGTGTGCGCTAATGTCTCAGTACAAGCTTGAGAAAAATGAATGGCTTACTAGGCTGTTTAAAGAGAGACATATGTGGGTGCCGGCCTATATGAAGGAGTATTTTTGGTCCAGTATGAAGACTACGCAAAGGGTTGAGAGCATTAATAGCTTTTTTGACGGGTTTCTTACTCGACATACAAAGCTGTTTGAATTCCCTCACAAGTATCGTAGGGCCATGGATAAGCGGATACGTGATGAAACCAATGCAGATGCTTACTGTTCAAAGTACTTGAGGAGGTTAGTGAGTGGTTTCAAGACGGAGAAGGTCTTTCAAAAGCTACGGACACAAAATTTCAAGAAGTCCAGACAGAATGTTCTTCGAGGATGATGTATGTGTATGATAGAGGTGAGCGAGTAATTTCTGACAATATAATTGAGTACACTCTTGAGGACCGAGTGTGGCTTGTTCCACCTGGTAAGAGTGAGGAGGTAATTACTGATCGGCATAGGTATTATTGTGTTACCTTCAACACCGAAACAACGGAAGTATGTTGTAATTGCAGGAAAATTGAAACACATGGTATTATGTGTAAACACACCATCAGTATATTAGATCGGAATTTTGTGCTTGATGTGCCTGAGAGATATATTGTAAGCCGGTGGCAAAAGGACATAATGCGCAAACATACAAGGGTGAAGGTAACTGCTGATGATCCATCCGAAGTTGTTCATGTGAAACGGTTCAATATGCTATTGAAAGTTGCTGAGCCATTGTGTGAAGAGGCGGCCATGGTGAATGATGAGACGGTACAAATGGTCATAGACTCAATTAATCAGTTGCGGTTGGATGTTGATAAGTGTAGGAAGACGAAGCTTGAGCAAACCATAGCTCTAAATTTCCCGAATGATTTTCAGGGATCTGCGAGTGCAGGGTTCAGTGGTACAGCCTTGGCTGTTCAGAAACCAACTCATGTAGAAAATGTAAAGGAAATTGGTGCTACTGTTAAGGACCCGGTTCCACCGAAGAAGCCTCGAGGTAGGCCAAAAGGTTCAAGTAACAAAGGTTTAGCTGATATAGGTTACAAAAAACCAAAACAGCAGAAGGCTAAAATATGGCAGCAATCTTTATGTTTTTTACACTTATTGCGATATCTGTAATTTAGCTAGTGGTTGTTTGTCATTTAGTTGTTTTGCTGATAATGTAGGAACCAAATGATGCTGAAAACGAAGGAATGATGGTGCAGACTCACCTGTAGCCCCTGATGTGGCTGCTCCCGATATACTTCCAGTAAATATCCTGTTATGATTTTTCATTATACATGCCTTTCAATATTAACTTTGTAATACAAGTAGCTGCTGCATTTACTTTTTTGGAATCAAATTAATCAGGTTAAACGGAAGCAGGCACAATTGGTGGATTGCGACACTATTGGTCTGGGTGACAAAGTGACTTTTGATAATGAGTTACTAATGAGGAAAAGCATGGAATGGTGCACGGGTCCATCTGAATTCTGAAATGCTTTAGATGTGCTCTAGAAATGACTTAGGTGTTCTTGACCAGGTTAGGTGTACGTTTTAGGACATGCGTTTTTGGTGGATGTAGCTTAACCAAGTATTAGGCTATGTTTAAGCTTATATTCGGATCTCTACATAGTAACTCAATATTTGTGGTTAATTTGCCCTTAGTTATTTTAACTAAAAGCTTGTAATTTTTATGGATCACCATTAGTACTGGATTATAGATTTAAGTTTAAGCTTTAAGTTAATTTATATTACTAAATTATTTCAGTCAGATGATAAATTACCATATTACTTTGTGCAACTTTTATGTACTGTATTACAGGCTTACCATATTCAAAGAAAAAATGGCAAAAAATCAAAACACAATCAAAGTAATGAAAATCGACCAAAAGTGTCGGCTGATTAATTAATTAAAACAGTCGGCCAAAAGGCCGACTGACGAATTGAGAATCGTCAATAAACCCCGACCCCTTGGCCGGGTAAAAGAAAAAAACGGCACGCAGGCCGTATAAATAGAAAAAATAAAGCATAGCTTAATTAAGCAGAAGGAGGGCGGTCAAGTTTAGCAAGCGTCTGAGGCAAGTCCTCAACTGGCGCCTGGTCCTTCTCAGCAGTCGCCTCCTCCTACGCAGGACCTTCCTGGGGCGGCTCCTCCTAGGCTGGCTCCCCCTACCTCGGCTCCCTGCCGCCTCGCCTTCCTGCTCAGACTCAAAAGAAGAGTCAGATGACTCCTCCTCCTCTTCGGCCGCCTCCTCATCGTCTATCTGACCAAGAATTTCAGCATTGTAGGCGTCAGAACAGGTGGCGAACTGCTTATCCCATTTTTCAAAGTTGGAATTAGGGAGTAGAGCAGCCCAGGAACTCTTCATGATGGCCATATAGTCATCATTCATGTCCTGGACGAGGACCTCCTTGTCCTTTTGCTCCGCCTCCGACAGTTGAGCTTGAATTTGAGCAGTAAGGTCCGCCTCTTGAGTCTGTAGGCGGCTCTTCAGCTTGGTAAGGCGCCTACGCAGGCTCTCCTCCTCCTTCTCCGCCTGCCTGAGAGGCTCCATCTCCTCTCTAAGGGCCGCCAAGGAATGCTCCAGCTCTTGAATCTTGGCCCTGGCCGCCTCAAGGTCCTTCTTGACCTACAAATTGGCTGACGCCTGAGAATAAAGGATGTCAATCGTCAAGATTTCATTTTGGGCTATCTGGAACATAGCCTTGTCAAAATCAGAGGCGGTCATGGCCTTGGCAGAATTTACCTCTCGGTTCTTCTCATTAATGGGCCGACAGAGCCCTTGCACGCGGAGCATAGTCTGCGGGCGTCAGTTACACCAGGCGTCAAATAAACAGGCGGCTTAAACCAATAAAGCATTAAAAAGTGCTAAGTTACCTCAGCCAGGATGGCCTCCAAATTCAGGGTGCCGACTCCTGGCACATGGTCCTTCTCCTCAGTAGGAATGGAGCGCAGCATAGTCCTGGCCATCTGGACCAGGTCAATCTCAGCAGGGGCGCCTGCAAAAAAATAGATTGGTTAAATTCAGTCAAAACACGAAAAACAAGTCGCCTGGTTCTCATAAAACAGGCGGCCCTTCAATCAAATTCACAAAAAGAAAGGCAACTAACTTTGGTATCCCTTGGAGGCCGGCTGGTCGCCGGGGTAACAGGCGTCCTAACCCCTCTAGGGGGGGGGGTTCCTGTTCTGCTTCTCAGCAGAAGGCCGCCTGGCATTCCCAGGTGTGGAGACGTCCCTAGCCGTCTGCTTTCGGACTTTGGGGTCCGGCTGGGAAGCAGGAGAGGACCTGGACGTGTTGCCCTGCAAACAAAATTAAACAAATTAATAAGCAGGCGGTGGGTTTACTAGAGAGATTTCTCAGGAGAGGTTTCCAGAGAACCAATCCCATGCTGACACGTGGCATACCCAATGATTGGGTAAAATGACGGCTTTTCTAGCCCAATTCCCGAGGAAGCCCTCCATTCCTAAGTTTTCGTTACCTAGGATGGCGGCACACATTTCAAGACCCTATAAATAGAGAGATGTTCCCATCATGGGACACATTCAGAAATATACGCAAAAAACAGAGCAATCATTAATTGCAGATATTCTCTCGAAATCCGAGAAAATACTTCACTTTCCGCACTTTTTACAGACTCCATACACGTTCTAACTTGATCGTTGGAGGCGGAACTCCACCCACCCGAAGTCTCCGCTATTTTGCAGGTACAGGAGTCCAGAGACCAATCTTGGAATTGTAACTCTCCCGCAGGACATCAAAAAACTTCGAAACACTAATAAGTTCAAATAATTTCAAATCAATACTAATAAGTTCTGATAAGTTCTAATAAGTAAAAATAAGTATTGCATTCTCAAAAAAAATAAAAAAATAAAAAAATTCAATAAGTATATTATAAGTTCGGATCAATATTAATAAGTTAAGATAATAAGCAAAATTAAGTTAAATAGAATGGACCCATAAAGCAAGTCATAATTTATATTTTTTACTAGTACTTCGTATAATTTACATGTCATAATGTGAGTATCAACTACAATGGGAGTACTATTTTTCAGGCGGGTGCATATTTACAATTTCTATTTACAATGGGAGAAGGAGGGATATAAGGATAATTCCAACCTGACCACAAGGGTTAAAGGCGGAGTTGTAACCACTATTTCAAACCATTCCAAAATTTTAAGATTCTTAAAGCTAAACTTTGAACCTGTAGGTAATTAAACGTATAGTGTAAGAGAATGACAAAAACCTAAAATAAAACAAGAAAAAAGGAAATGAGTGTAGAAGCAAGTATGTATTACACCATTCCTGACTAAGCTAACAATTAGGTACTCACATTTGAGGGTTTTCACCCTTTGAGTACTCACTTTTCTTCACCCTTTAGGTACTCATGCTCAAATTTAGGTTAGTAATCATACCCTTCACCATATCACAATTAATCCTAATATAATTAACTTGTTTTTAAAAAAAAAATCAATTTTATGTATAAACATAAGTTTTATTTTATCCGGCATTGTTTTATATAGTGTCATAATTGTGTGGCTTGCTTTTAGAATGACCAATTATAAATATAATGTACTCTACTTCATATATGTATTCATACAATAATTTTAAAGAGCAAATTTTGTAAAATAATTATTTTAGTATATATTTATGATTTTATTTTTGGATTTAATTCTTGATCAAAGTCTTCTATGAGGATTAATAAAATAATCATGTAATATTATTTCCTTGCATTTTTTCAATTTTTGGGACGAATAAGTCTTGTGTACAACAGGTGTACATTAATTTATTGTAAAACGATCAATTTGAGCGTAACTTTAACTATTTTTATGGTAACTTTAACCACTTAAAGGGTAACTTTTAATTTATCGTTGCTTTGAATTTTGTTTTAATGTGTAATTTCTTATAGATACGTGGTCACATATTATAAAAACTAACATGATTAATCTAATATATTATAAGTTTATTTGTAAGATAAAATTTATTAATAGAAAAATTATAACTTTTGCAGTATAAAGGATAACTTTAAATACTTTTAACATAATTTTAATCCGTTTTACAATACATTAACGTACACCCGCCTTTTTGGAGAATATGTGTTTTAGGACAGCGTACGTCTTTTAAGTGTTGCATCTATTGTTTTTAACTTGAATCAAAATCTGCATTCAAGGTATTTAGTTCATTCAGTATTTTTTAGTTAGTAATCATGACTTACATATGTGCTGCAGTTCAGAAACTATATATCATGACTTACATATGTGGAATAAATTTAGTTAGTAATGTAGAGGGGATGTTAACGCGTGACCATGACCAAAGTTGCATGCAATATGTGTTCTACGTACTTTTTTACTACATGCAAATTACACTTGAAGTTTGCTATCTTACTTGTTTTTTCCCTTTAAAAAGAGTAGAGCACAAGCCAAATAACAAACCAAACAACGCTATCTTACTTGAAGTTGCTATCTTACTTGCTCTTCAACTTAAAAACCATTCTCAGAACTAACTTCAACCCAAACAACTTTTCTATATCACAATGTCTTCTTCAAGAGCTATATCAAAGATAACCAAACTCAAATACATCAAAAACTTTGATCCAAAAGTTCCAAAAGGTGAAATAATTTTGACATGAACGAAGAAGATGTTAAAGACATCAATGAAGAACAAGAAAATGAAAATATTGATGATGATATTATGGACAAAGCATCGAAATTGGCGATGGCGGGTGCTACAGTCGAGTACACCTTTAAAGCCGGCGCGGTGGCAAAAGCGTATGCCGAGGGAGATGTTACTTTTGAGAAGCTCAAAAGCAAGCTCGGTGTCTCGGGTTCGAATGCATCCTACCATGATGTGAACAACATGCTTGAGGAGGCAATAGGAGATGCGCAGGAGCAAGAAGAGCTGCTCAACAAGATTGATGAGGAAAAGAAAGCTAAGGGCAAAGCAAATGTGGAGGAGAGTGAAGATGAAGAGGATGAAGAGAGTGATGAGAGTGAGAGTGATGAGAGTGAAGATGATGAGTAATAGGGGTTGTTTTAGTATAATTGTATCCTACGCCCAACTACTAAGTATGTTTTTTTTCATAGAGAGTTACTAGCTAGTATGGTGTTGGTTGTTGATTCAAAAGTTTATTGTGTTTTATCTATTAATTTATGGTTGTTGATGTAATATGTAGTTATTAACGAAGTGAAATGAATGGTTGGGCTTTTATTATTAAATTAATCTTAAATTTTATTATTTCAATAGCAATAATAATGTTTCCTTTTAATTTATTACAAGTATATGAATTTTATCCTTTAATTACAAATAGTATTAATCTAGTCAATTTGATCCTATATTTCCTGAGGTTTTTTTTAATCTAATATCTCAAATTTTTTGATGTGCTAACATCGGTATAATTCTACAAGATAATTTTGAGTACTCTTTCGAAGACCAAGTCTTATACACTTACTATTGAATGTGAGCAACTATAAGACTTGGTCACTTACTATTGAATGAGATTATGTGAGCAAATCTTTCTTTTCGAAGACCAAGTCTTATACACTTACTATTGAATGAGATTATGTGAATGTAATCGACATGGATCAATGATTGAATCAGTATGTTGTTCGTCTTATTCCAAACAGTTTACAACCATAAATTGAAGTAATAGTTAAACCAAAAGAGAGAGAATATAAGAGATGTCAAACTAATTAGCTTCAGTACGTACACAAATTGTTATACTCCCTCCGTCGCTATACAATTTTTAGGGAATTTGGTCCAAAAAAATGGATAGTACATATGTAATACGAAGAGCATCATTTATGCAGGAGATAATAATAATAACAATAAAAGCAGTTACAACAACTACAATTAAAATAATAGTTCTTATTGTTATTAACAATAATGAAGCGTTTGCAAATTGATTTGAATATTTTTTTTAAACCCAAACAAAAGTGCAAAAAATAGATTATTAGTTGTTAAATAAAATAGATACTAGTTCTCTTACTGTAATAAATACGAAGTAGTTACAAGAAGAATCAAGCAGAAATATCATAACGATAGAAGAAAAATTATAGTTTCTCTTCCTTGCAATCCTTAAGCTCATAATCACAATACTTTGTCAAACGAGATACAGTAGAGAAGCAAGGTTCCCCATACTCTTTAACCTCCTACAACAATAGACAAAATCTTTAGAAGTCTTCATTTTTCTACAAAATTAAAGTGAATTATAAAAATCATAATGAGCATATATATGGCAAAGCTAACAAACCTTCATATAAGTCTTGAAGAGATCCTCACACCTCTTACGACCTTTATTTCCAGAATAAGACTGGGCTACTAACCAGTGCGTAACTGCTGCAGTCCCAAGCTCTTTGTTCAGAAAAGCAAGTTCTTCTTGAATTGACATGCCACTCTCTTGCTTTCCCAGGGAGGCTAAAAGCTCTTCAACACTTGATAAACCCCGTAAAACGGCAACTTGCTTAAGCATGTCATGATGATCTGGAAGAAATAACATAACATTCACATTATTATTATTTATAACTTTGCACATTTATATCATTTTTGCGATAAAAATATGGCTTTAAACAGAGAAGAATTGAGGGAGAGAATTTATGCTGACGCCTTCTACATTCTTTATATTGATTCATCATTTCTGGCCGACCCCAAATTATTTTGGGATCAAGGCTTTGTTGTTGTAGTTGTAGTATTTATATTATTTCTTTGAAGTTCGCAACAAGAGCAAGTGTGCTCATCTCCTTCCAATAGACTTTCATCATCATTCAAGGAAGAAGATTGCTCCCCAAGCATGTTTGTTAGTCTAACAGTAATTAGTGTATATCATGTCCTGGCCTCTTTCTTGCAATAATGCTTGTAATGCTTGTATTTAAGATGTGGTTTCGAGTTAGGCCTTGTTTTAGTTCAGTCAAATTATGTCCTAACGATACTTGAGCTTCCAAGAATGATCATAAAATAATAAAGCACCCATATATATAATTGAGCCCCATGATTTATAAAATATGATACATAAAAGAGAAACAATGGAAAAAATTTCGACTTACAGTAGCCTGGTCCTCCAAGCTTCAATGCTGTTTCAAGGCCAAGTAAAATAACGTGAGAAAGGACTTTCATTGAAAGGAAGAGTATGAAGATTGAGCAATACATGATATAGGGTAAAACAAGAGTACAATACATGATTGAGCGAAAAGAAAGTTGGGACAATATTCTGAAAATTTGTGACATAATTGAGCAATAAAAACAAGGAAAAATGGAAAACAATAATCCCACCTTTGGGTGGTCTTCTCAAAATAGTCCCACATTTACTTAATTTCAAAATAATCCTACCTTTAACTTCAATCTTAATAAAACAAGCCTTTTACCTGTTGCTAAGCTATGGTAACCGATATATCAAGTTAATTGTAGCACTTGTCAAGTTTTCATTGGTTTAGATATTCATTTTTCTTAAAAAGCTTAAAACTATAAAATATAATCAATATCTTTGCAGCTCACATCTTCTGTAATTGTACAGCACCACCCTCATCAAAAATTCAACCCCTGCCACCACAACTTCCTACCCCAACATCACAACATCTTTGTATGATTGTACCTAACCAATGCAACTCTAATAGATCTATGTTTCTCGCCTCAGCACCATTCAATCATATCAGCTAAGAATGATTAACGTGTTTAACTACTAAAATTAAGGTTGCAAATCAGGACAAAAAAAGATGCTCCTAGTCTTATCCTGAAAACATGGTACAAGATTTCCAATGTTAATAATTTGGAATCAATTATAAATCATTCCATAAAACAACTTAATTCTACTAATAAGTTGAACTTGTGTAGTTAAAGTTGAACTTGTGTAGTTTAAAAACTTAAAATTGTAAATAAATCACTATAAAGTTCTGTTTATTTAATTAAACCAGAAAAAAATTGATATTTTTAAGGGGAGTTAACCTTTGAAACTCCTGTCATTGAAATCCACCCAAAAACTGATCCATATCAAGGGGCGCACTGAAGTAGCCAGAACAAGATAATATATTTTAGTGTAATCCTCTACTTTCTCCTTATTTCTGCCGTTTCTATTCACCACAATCACACACCATCTTTACACATTTTCTGCCCAAAAAAACCAGTCCATAACAGAATACCACCCAAAGGTGGGATTATTGTTTTCCATTTTTCCTAAAAAAAATCATATAAGCCTCATTTCCTCAACCAAAATCACAGATTGACATGCAATTCTACATAAAAGTGCTATCAAATTGAAGCAACGTCAGTTTGAATTCTTTCACAATTTGACTCATATAAAAGTTACTTTCTGTGTGATCCCTAATAACAATTAAAAAAAAAAAAGGGTCAGGCCACTTCAACTCAATTCAGTGAAGATAATGAAACTTAACAAAGAAAAGAGGGTGTACATTGCAGAAGTTAATCAGATCACAAACTAAGGCTTTCATACTTGTACAGGATACAAACTGTTTATCATATGTTAGTTATGGAATAAGGATAAAATGTAGCATTGATAAACATAAATTAGAACAATCTTTGTTCGCCCGCATAACGGAATTTGGGTGAGGAATTACATAGCTGAATAGGCTGTTCTTTGTTTTATTATATAAGGCCCCAATCTTATGAATTTGGATGAGGAGACTTGAAAATTGGAAAGGATCGGATAGAGGAAGGTGAAAGGTAAAGGACAACCAAAGCAAACTTTAATGAAGGTGATTGAAATCGATATGTGACTATTGGGAAACGGCTTATGGAGTCCCCGAGTTCATCAGAGACACTGAAAACAAAAGGCTGGTGCGCCTTAAATATTGGGAAACGGCTTATGGAGTCCCCAAATTACCAGCTTTTGTACCTTTGCCTTCCAAGTAGTAAAGGTGCAAACAAAAAGTTCAGAGAGTTGAAGATTCTGTAAGTGGTCATAGAGCGAACTACATGAAAATGCAACTCAGAATCTAGATGACCAGACAATATTAAACCCCGGACGACCCTTGCAACCGGGCCTTTTGTACTTTCGGTCCGAAATACCCGACCCGAGTCTTAAACCACCGGGCCCAACCACCCGCCTTTTCAGCCCGAAATCCGCCCGAAACCTAATTTGCTCACCTCTAAGACTAAACGAGACCTCATTTCATAATTTCATATCCAGCTAATCTAAACGGAAAATAAAACAAATTGATGATCATACAAAGCAAAACAATTATGAAATCATATAGAGAATAAAGAGAAAAATTATAAAACTGTAACCTCGGAATAATCGGGAGCGTGACAACCACCCTCCTACGCTTGATTTGCCGCCGCCGCCGACTCTACTGCCTCCGCCCATCGTCTACGAAAACTAGGCAAGGATGAAGGAGCGTAAAAACTAAAAACTTTAGCTAGGGTTTTCTTCTGGTAAATGGTAATTTTCTGAAGTTGCCTCCTTTGTTCTTGGCTTTATCTACCAAGTAATCCGTGGTAAATTTTGTTACTGTAGTATTTTTTAATTGACTAAAGTACCCTTTACTTTACCAAGGTTTAAATAAAAACTAGAATATTATATCATATCTTATTTATATTGAAAATATATCACACATGATATATTTTCGTAATCTATTTATCTTATATGCTCAACACATTGGTGTTAGTATTTTCATAAGTATTTATCTTATATGGTCACAAAGCCTAACTACTTTTATATCCTCTCATCTCTTGTCACAAACACCTTCCCTCTCCTTAATAATGAAACTTAACTGCACTCAACGACGACAGCAACAATCTTTCCCCACTAGGCAAATTATTCACACCGATAGATAGATTTAGCCAAAATTCCTTCTCAACGATTCTTGAGCGTCATATAAATAAATAAGTAAAAATGATGTCATCATACGTATTATATCTATATCTGTATCTATACTAATATTTAAAAACAAACCCCAACCTATAAATATGCCACATCATACATTTCATTTTTATTATGAATGTCGCATGTCATTATTTAGAAAAATCATAAAAAATTTATTTTATTTTGAAAAATTAGAATTGTATTAAATTTTCAATTTGGCATAATAACAATGGACCACGTGTCCCAAACCACCTAATGGGTGAGTTACACTTGTCAAAATTTGAGGTCAATGACCCTGTATTGTTTATAAAAAACCCATAAGAGTGCATGTTTGAGGAGGATGAATACTCACTTAAGAAAGTGACACACACTTTCTCTCTAAAACCCCCCTCCAACTTCTCTCTAGATTAGCCTTTGTTTATCTACTTAATATTGTTATTAATTTCCCTAAACACATACTTACTTAGGCATCGGAGGGGAGATAAGGATTATTTCTTTTTTGCAGGTAAACATCAGAAAAAAATTTGGAGAAGGACGTGACTCAGCGTTGCTGGTAGCACTGAAGGGAAGCCTCATTCACCCACACTTCTACAAATATTATTGTTGAGTTAAGATGGCTACAATATCAATTACATCAAAAACTCCTCGACACCATCGTTGTATTCACGCTTTGTTCGGTCATCAACATACATCCAACGACGATTTATATCTGGTAATATAGTATAGACACACCAGATTAACTAAATTAACTATTCAAATTTACTACACATATATACATGCTGCACAAAATATTGATTGAGAGAGAACCTTCAAAACACTTGAATCATTTAGACAAACTATCGTTGATTATCATAGAAGCTGTCAAAGTGGAGCCATAAATTTCAAAAAGCTTAAAACTATTAAGTCCAAAAATACAACATCGTATACCAATTTTCCTACAAAAAATGTTTGTTTATGGGTTAAATTTTTTCAAAGAATTCGAACATAAGATAAGATAGTTAATCAAACGCACTTGTCATAATTCCAACTACAACTGTATAGGGTAGCTCTAGCTGAGCTGACCCGTGCTCCCGACCACTTAAGAGGTGCGCGTTCACGCTTGTCCAGCCCAAAACCAGGGATAACCTCACAGGGGCTTAGCTTCATGGCTCCAGCCCGGAGTCAAGGATAATCTCCCAGCCCGCAGCACGAGGAATACAACTATAAATAGCAAGCCAAGTACAACGAAAAAGAGGTTAGACAATCACATTTCATCACTTATCCATCAGTAACGATTTTTTTTTTTTTTTATTTAAACAGGTATCCGGGTACCCGAGATTAGCAAGTCTGTCCCATGACCCGACCCACGAAATTGCTATTTTAGCAGGACGAGTACCTGACCAGAATGTGTCAATTTTCCATCGGGTTTTTGGCGGGTCATCGGGTAATCAGCACGGGACAACCGGGTCGGGGTTTTTGAACACCCCTAGTTGTTGTTGGCCCGAAGGTATGGGTCTAATAAACCTAAAAATATAATCCGACAACTAGAGATTAACATTCTTGTTTCTCTTAGGGGCAAAATAGTCATTTCAGGGGGTAATGTTGTCATGTGATGTGTACTAGAGATTGCCAACTGTTTCCACGTATGGTGATTGGTGGACAGACATTGACGGAGTTATTAACGGTTAAAAATTACAGCATTAAATTACAGAAAATCGATAAAATAAAACGAAATCTGAGTTTTGTAGAAAAACGAAATCAAAGAGATAAAGAGGAGATAGAAAGGACTCGAACATTTTGCAGGTTGGAGATCGGAGATCGTAAAGTGGAGGAATTTTGGCAACTCATATCTACTGGTAATCTAAAAAGGTAACTTTAAAATTTGAATTGGGTTTGAAGTGTCTGTTCGGAACATGGTTTAATTTGTAGAAATGTCGGATAATTTGCAAATAATGAAGTGAATTACTGAATTACGAAAGTGTTGTAGTAAATTTGATGAA